>NW_026939884.1:920000-937866 GCF_032062105.1 Saccostrea cuccullata
TGCTAAATCCTATTATTTTCATCAATATATTAATTATTATGCTTAGTAAATTAAGATTCGAAGAAAAGAGATCATGAAAATTTACCAGTTAATTAACACTGTAAATTTGGCAAATCAATGTACCCCCAATCGTCGGAAACCCACGGGTGATCTCGTCTTTACTTATCACCCGTGGGTGATAAGTAAAGACGAGATCACCCGTGGGTTTCCGACGATGCATGTGTACCCCCATGATCCTATGGACTTATATTATTATTTTTTTTAAGATGAAGCAGTGCGAAATGTTTCCAACATTAGTTGTATAGTGAATGAAGAGAAAAAGGAATTTCACTGTAGATGGGAACTTGGACTGTACAATAGACCATCCTCTCTTAATGTCTCAGTAATTATGTAAGTCAATCAAATGTTGTCAAACAGCAAAGTGAAGAACAGTAAACCAGACTCATAGAGAGCACACTTATAATGAATTGATCAACACTTAATTAAAGCAAAGTGGCTCTCATCCACCTAATGGCTTTTTTTTTAATAAATATACAATATACTAAATGGATATTAAAAATTATATGATTGTTTATAATCTGTTAATGAAGCAAAATTCTCCATCTCTGGCACTTGGTTATATAAGTTTGTTTTACTGTAATATATTGGTATTCAATAAAGTTTTTGCTCACTTGAGGGAAAGCAGTTTTATATTCATGTACCAAGTCCATCAAAAGAGTCCAAAACAAATTTGTAATCAATAATGACTTATATATAGTACATATACATACATTGTAAAAACTTGTTGATTTCATTTAGGTCCCCAGACAATGGATCAACTGTTACACCATGTCCAAAGAAGTTAAAATTTCAGCAGAATTGTACTTGGACAGAACAAGATGTTGGTAATGCTGCCATCTTCTCCATGTCTAAGATAGTTGTCCTCACCGTTAATAACATGGACTTCGATGAAGAAAAATCTTTCAGAAAGGAATTTAAAACACAGACCTTGAGTAAGTTTATTATCCCCCTGTAAAGGAAGTTTCGGCGGTATATCGTTTTTGTTATGTCAGTCTGTCGAAGATTGTTGTCCTTACCATAACTAACAGGGATTTCAATGAAGAACAAGATATGTTTGTGAAACACTGATGCCCCCTATAGCAGCTTAAATGTTGAGGGTTGAAATTTCAGAGATGCAAGTTTTACAAGGTCAAGGTCCAAAATATTTTTGTAATTCGTAATATGTTTAAAAATTATAGTCAAGGTTAAAAATTTTAAAAAGTAGGTCAGACTCTAAGGTCAAAAGGTAAAATGTGTTTATACCCAATGAAAGGTCTCGTCAAAGTGAATACACATGTGAAATATGAAAGCCTATATATAATTTTTGTTATATGTCAAGTCACGAAGTGAATTTGATTAGGTCTTTTGTAAACCTGTAAATTTTGAAAGCCACAGCCCTAACTCAAAAGCTAGGGATTTCAAGTTTTTGCAGGAAAAAGACATGACACTGACGGGGCAAAAATACATGTACAGTATATACCCCTGAATCTCGATTACAGGGGCATATAAACATGAAATGAATCTAAAACAGAGACCCTAAATAGCAAGAGTTAGAATGTTGTCTTTCCTGTCTATCTTTTGTAACCATGCCCATAATAGTGGATGCATCATATTCACATGTGTATTCCCCAGGCACTTGGGTTATGGACCCCCATTTATTTTCTTTTTTCAATCAGAGATCCAGATCAAGTCACCTTTTCCCTATTTTTGTATTCTAATATGCATTATGTGTTATCGATAATGTAACCAATTTTGTCTCTATATATAATTTTGCTGTTTTTAAATATAATTTTTTCGTTTTCGACTGATACCGTAATTTTCGGATAATAGGTCGATACTTTTTTTCTTCTATATTAGGAATGTGTCCAAGTTTTTTGAAAAATGCCCCAAAATCAATAAAATTTACATCAATTTCAAAGCAAATCTGTGCCACTTTCATAACTTTTTTCATTATTTTAAATTAATGCCCAGTAAACAATAAAATATTTATTCTAGTGGTTTACAAAATAAATTCCATTAATTATCCGATGATGACAAAAAAAACAACATTGCTTCATCTATTAAATAATTCCTCAACGTATTAACAGGTATCCATCTTGTGAAGTTAGGAAGTCGCTACCGTTTTTCCACAAAATTTAAAAGGAAAAATTTTCAAGTTTTAGTGTTTTAACCATTTATTAGTAGCGATAAATGAAAAAAAAAATATTCAAATTTGTCTATTAAGCAAAGAATTGTTTAATTTGACAGAAATATAATTTACATTGAATTATGTATAATAACTCTTCGGTAATTGTCTGAAAGATAAAGGGATTTACACTGTGTACGCAAAGGTGTAACACCTGTTGTTTAAATACCTGCGGGGCATGATTATAATAATCCCACGTGCCGTTATAGGGTATTAGTGTTACACAATTGAACAAACTAAGCTTGAAATTCATGTTGACAGTCAAATTGTGAATTACTCTCAATTAAATTTATAAATTAAACTTATTAGAGTGTTAATATGATTTCAATTCTTAACTTCGATGATATATACATTCAATGGCCATTTTTTTTAGCGAATCCCTGGAGAAGAAAAATAAAAAACACGAAAATGGCCAAATAATGAAAATAAAGCTTTGTATTCAACAGTTAAAGATTATTGCAAATACAATATTAAACTCTAAACCCTAGAATTACCGGGGTTATAAATAAACGATTAATTGAGATTAAACAGGTATTCACAATTTGACTGTACAGAATTTGAATAAAGCTTTTTTTTTAAAAGTAGTTAAAACTTCTTATAATTGTGTTACTACTTATTTTTCTTTGCCTGTTCAATGCCTCCGCAGGCATACTGTTTTAAACCACAGGCATAAATAACACGTAAATATGTTCTTATTTTACATCTATAAATCGGGAAATACCCTAGATCAAAGAATAATAATTCTGATTTCAATAAACTTGGACACATTCCTAATATATTTTATTCAGACATTATTTTGGACGACAAAGCCATTTTCATTTTTGTTCTTCAGGGATTTGCTAAAACCCGCAAACGACCGTTGAATGTACATGTATATATCAAGCAACAGTTAAGAATTGAAATCATATTAACACTCTAATAAGTTTAATTTATAAATTTAATTCTGCATTGCAATTTGACTGTCAACAAAACGGCTTTGTTTTTCAAATATAATACCCTATAACGGCACCTTTGCGTACACAGTGTAAATCCCTTTATCTCTCAGACAATTAAAATTCTGTTAGAAGCCAATCTTTGTATAGCGGTAATTCAGTGTACTTCTTGTGTACGAAGAAGCTTTTCCGTATTTTAAATTTTGATACGGTTGCGGTTTTACTTTTAGTAAACGGTAGCGACTTCCTAACTTCACAAGATGGCTACCGCACGATGGCAATGGATAACACGTTGAGGAATTATTTACTTGATGAAGCACAGTTTTTTTCCTTTGTCATCAACGGATATTTAACGGAATTTATTTTGTAAGAAAGCTATAAAATAAATATTTTATTGTTTACCTGGGCATTAATTTTTCTGCGTAAAATAATGAAAAAGTTATGAAAGTGGCACAGATTTGCTTTGAAATTGACGTAAATTTTATTGATTTTGGGGCATTTTTCATAAACTTGAGCCTTAGAAAGGTCGAATTTGTATATTGGGCGACCCCAGCGGTTCTGAGAAAAAAAGTATCGACCTATTATCCGAAAATTACGGTAAATCAAAATTTTTGGTGATACCCATACTTAATGTATTCAAATGAAACATTTAGTATATCAATAAACATTGCATGTTGATGTAGTTGAGCGTAACATTGAAAATTTTCACCCCAACTGCTCCTTGGTTGACAATGGGTTTCTTGGGGTGAAAATTTTCAATGCAATATTTATATGATCATGATCAGTTTGGAAGTTTCTGCTGAGGATACACACCAAGACTGTTTATATTTTAGGTATGATATATGTATATTATACCAACAGTTTAAATTTTAATCTAAATTTATTTTTGTAGCTAAACCTTTGCCTACAGAATATGTCAATGCCTCATCCGTGGATTCCTGTGGGTGTGCCAATGTGTCCTGGGGGACAATACCAGGAGGGGCCAAGACCTCCTCTCGGGTCATCCTGATGTCACAGTGGAACAGTGTCCCTCTGGTATAAATTATACAAGTTTTTCTTCCTTTTAAGACAATAGCATAGTCAAGCAACACACCGAGTACATGCAATATAAATGTACCATATCAGTGGAAATTTTAGCGAGACGCTTTAGCGATTTGTCCTTAAAGATCAGTATTTCATTTTTAGGGAGAAGTAATTTTTGCAATTTTAAAATGCTCACTAAACATGCTAAAGAAAGCTATTATAACTAAAACACAATTTTCAGCAATATTTAATTTTAGCAATATCAGCATCAAGCCTAATTGCTTATAATACCAAATTTAAATCTTGGCTAAAAATTCTGCTTATAGGTACAGTATTTGAATTCACTTCACCCTATTTAAATTTACAAATATTTTTATAGGGGTTATAAATTTTGCAATTTACCAAAATGCAAAAAAAAATTGCAAAAAAAAAAAAAAAATCAAAAGTAAATTTTTATTAATGATTTTAAATAAATATTTATTTTAATATCTAGGTTCACGATGTTAATGTTAATAAAAGCCTTGTTGTGTGTAACCTAATTTTCAGCAATATTTAATTTTAGCAATATCAGCATCAAGCCTAATTGCTTATAATACCAAATTTAAATCTTGGCTAAAAATTCTGCTTATATGGTACATGTATTTGAATTCACTTCACCCTTTTAGCTTGTACAAATATTGCATTTATTAGGGGTATCTAAATTGTTGCAATTGTATTCACCAAAATGCAAAAAAAAATTGCAAAAAAAAAAAAAAAATCAAGATGCATGTAAATTTTTCCATTAATGATTTTAAATAAATATTTATTTTAATATCTAGGTTCACGATGTTAATGTTAATAAAAGCCTTGTTGTGTGTAACCTGATTCCTGCCACTACATACACAGTTACAGTAATTATTAAACCTTTTGGGGGCTTGTACTACAGTGATCCAAAGGAGAAGGACTTTGATACATGTGAAACAGGTATTGTTAACCACTGGTCTTATACATATGATTAAGGTATTTTGTACCATTAATGTTGGCTATTGGAATAAATTAAACTATAGAAGCATTTTTATCCAGAGTAATACTTTACTTTTACTCTCAAAGCAATATTCATTTAAAAAAAATAGATGCACTTTCTTCCAAAGTACTAGGGGGTATCAAAAAGTTCGTAGACTAGCGCCATAAAATTAAAACCGCTTTAGGTACATCAATGAAATTTAAAATACCTAGTTAGAATCATCTTATCT
The DNA here is from genome assembly GCF_032062105.1 of Saccostrea cuccullata. Taxonomy (NCBI): domain Eukaryota; kingdom Metazoa; phylum Mollusca; class Bivalvia; order Ostreida; family Ostreidae; genus Saccostrea; species Saccostrea cuccullata. The sequence continues at coordinate 925,412 of NW_026939884.1, forward strand.
ATCACAATTCATGAATTTTATTTTTTAATAAAGAAGTAATGTTTTTGTAAGCAATGGTATGTCCAGGCGGCGCAACCTCGAACACAACATTTTTTTCGACCTAAGTGTATCTTAAAAAACTCTTTTGTTATGAACATTTGACATCCAAAAATCCGCTTACCCGGTATTCGGATGTGTGTTGGGACACTATTGTTCCATAAAAATTGGAATTTTTACCTTATTCTGGGAGTTCTATGAAATTAAATTGTAAATTTTACCTGGAGTATCCAAACAAATATTATTTTGAAAATGACGTCAAAAAAGGGAGAGGGTTTTCATAAAATGATGTTGATGAAGTGTTGTAGATATTGAACTCCAAAAAGCAAAAAATGCTGACAAAATCAAGCGAGGATCTCTCCCAGTATATAAATCCGTTTGCAACATTATGGAAAGTTGCATGGAAAGTTGCTGTTCGTGACATTTTAAAATCATATAAACAAGACGGGTTGAAGTCCTTACTCAGCTCCAGGGAATCTCATAAAATAAGAGTATGAGATATGTTAAGCAAACTTTAAAAAACAATGACGTTGTCGGACGTCAAAAAACTAAACGGGGATGGCACCGGGTGATCATATAATGTCCTTTTTATTTTATAATAATTTGAGAAATAATGAACGAATCAAGCATAAATTTTCAATATTTCTTTATTTTTGTTGTTTTATATTCCTGATAAATTTTGTAAGCTCAGACTACATAGTACTAATTTTATAGCCTCAGTCAACGAACTTTTTGATAACCCCTTGTATATTTTACTTTTCCCTCTCAAAGTAGTATAGATAAAAAAAGGGAAAGTGTATAACAGGTATATACTGTGGTTTCATAAATTTTCGTTGGCATCAATTTTCGTGGATTTTGTAAAACAGACGTTTTTGAGGATACGTAATTTCGTGGACAAAAGCATTGCATATACAATGCTATACAAATGAATGTCATATTTCATAATTCAATGAACATTTGAATTCTTGGATCTGCTCAACAACGAAATCCACGAAAATTGGTGCTCAGCGAATATTGATGAAACCACAGTACTTAATTTAAAAACTAATGTTCAATGTAAATACCAGAACTTTTCTTAAAAATTTGATATAAATGAGGGTGATACATATCATACAACTCTTTTTTAAAAAGCAAAAATGGTTGTCAGTCCATTTATAAAAAATTTAGGCCAAACAGATGTTTATTAATGGATAAGTCTTACAATATTACAGTTTGTTTTTGAAATTCCTCCATCACCCTTTATTTTTTATCTTTGAAAATGTCTGAATTTCTTCTTCATATATTTCATGAAACTTTCCTTTGTTGTAGTCCCCTCTCTTGCTCCACCCCTGCAGTCCAGCGGTTTTTCCTCGGGGGATTGTACTTCGGGGTATAGATCCATATTTGTTTACTGGGAGGTAGGTCTTTTTTTTATAATTTAATATGGTACATCATCATTTTATATAGCCATTATTTAAATACCAGAATCAGATTTTGGACCATATCTATATTAAAACATGATCTTTTGAAAATTATTTGACAGCTTATAGAATGTGGGTGTCAAATCTGGAAAATTAAGATTTACTGTGGTATATGCTTTTTAGTTCACTAATGAGATGATAGCTTAAGGTTGAAGAAATCTTTTTTTTTAAACACTGAATATTGATATATTCACAAATTACCATATTGAAGTTAACTAAATTTTCGTGACACCTTATTTTCATGAGATAGTCATTAACTCTAAATTAGCGAGACAAATTTTCACAGATAGGGGATTTTCCTCTATACATGTATAATCCTACGACTACTTATATACATGAGAATGAAATTTTTGCAAACACACTGTCTTGCGTAATTATGAGAAAATAAAGTTCTCACAAATAAAAAGTGATTAACCATAATTAATAGTAAATTTTGCATTTCAATTATTGCCTTCATCGACCTCAAAAGCACTATTTATTATGATTTATTCTGTAGAAAATTCCGCGTCGATTTCAAAATGGACCTTTGAAGGAATACAGGGTGTTGTACGGTGATGACAATTGGAAGAGAGTAGCTCCTAATGCGACATCAGCCACTGTAAACATCCCTTGTGGAGGCCGTAACATAACCGTTCGAGGATGTAACCTCATTGGATGTTCACCTAACTCCTCTATATACATACCGGCCTACACAGGTAAAGAAAAATATTAATAGCTCTGTAAGAAGTTTATAATCCAAATACATGAAGTTGATTCAAAACAAAAGAAACATTCAACTATCAATATGTGTAGAAATTCATGGAAATAAATCTTAGCTCTTGTCGTCATGTCATAAGCTTATTTTTGAAGTTACATATTCAGGGAAGGTCCTTAGTAATTATAGGGATTGTTATCTAATTTAAAAGATTAATTAAGTACTTGCATGTCAATTTCTTATAAGTAATAGAGCACAGGCATAGGGGTTGAGCCTTGAGGCCCATTACCTTTAAGGAATGAAAAGGTGTTTGGATATTGACAAGTTTATAATTCGTAATATCATTTGTCCAAATATGATGAAACAAGATGTGTTTGTGAAACACACTGATGCCTTCATATGACTATGCTTATGGTAAGGGTGAAAATTTCTTACATGCAAGTAAAACTCCAAGGTCAAAAAATCAACATAGTCGGTACTCAAAGAAAAGGCACAAAAAATACACCTGTGAAATATGAAAGCCCTAACACCAACTGTTCAATAATTATGGCCAAAGTTAAAGTTTTCAATAGTAGTCTTACTAGTTCAATTTCCAAGGCCAAGAGGTCACAATAGTAATTAAGTACATGTCATATGCAATACACTGTGAAATATGAAAGCCCTAATATTTGCTCCAACAAATCAAAAGAAATCAGCTACTAAGCTACTTATGCATATTGATTAAAGGTATTTGAAAAACTTATATCACACTCACTTTGCTGAAGTATATATAAAGATACAATTTTTATGTCCCCTACTTTTGTCTAAAAAAAAACTTTATCCTCGCATGCCCATACCTTTTGATTGATTGGAGCCATAACTTTTATATTTCACCTGTGTATTCCTTGAGAAAAGACCTTTTCTTGGGAATCAACTTTTTACATTTTAATATTAGATTTTGAGCCACTTTTGCAAATTTTACTAAACTCATCTGGGTATTCATTGTCAAAAGACATTTCATTGGGTACCAACGATTTTGACCTTGATCTTCTTGAAACAAACTGATTTTGGCAATAAGTTTTTAAGGATTGTTGCTAGGACTTCCATTTTTCATGTGTATTTCTTTCCTTGGGTGCCACCAGTTTGACCTACATGTAGGTGTACTTTTGAAAAAATGTTAAACTTGGCTGTAATTTTTGAATGATTGGTGCAAGGGCTTTCATGTTTCACAAGTGTATATATTGTGGAAAGATCTTGCCTTTGGCACCACAAGACCTTAAAGCCACCAATTTCAGTACTTTGACCTTGACTTTGAAGTTTGACCTATCTTAAAAAATTTAACATTGACCATAACTTTTGAATGGTTGTTGATTGGGTTTCATATATTTCACTTCTTGTGACAAGGTCTTCTTGGGCACCATTAATTTTTACTTTTACATTTAAGGTTCACTTTACATTGAAAAAATTAACTTTCACCATTACTTTTGAAAAGTTCTTGCAAGGGCTTTCATAATTCACATTTTATTCCTTGAGACAAGACTTTTCCTTTGTTAACAACGTTTTTGATCCCTTGACTGTGGCATTTGACTTGTATTTGTCATAAGCTGCCACTCAGGGGCATCAGTGTTTCAAAAACACATAAAACTTGAATAAATGTTGCATCTATATAAAGATACAGTCATTACCCGAATATTTGTTTGGTGCCTAATTTAAAAGATTACATTCCTTGAATTGAGCTTTGTATTTTTTATCATATACCTATGTTTTAACTAGATGTGGTGTCCCCCAAGAGAGTTATAGTAGAACAGAAGGGACAATCAGAGGTGCAGCTGTCCTGGTTTGGGTTGGAGAGGGAGGCCATTGTTGCTACTGATGTGGTGTGGTGCAAAGTCAAACCAGCAGTGCTGCAGTGTCAGGTAATACATAAGATATATATAAAAAGCTCATTTGTGGAAAATTGAGGTCAGAATTTTAATCTACGGCAGGTATTTTCTGCATCTCAAACTTTTTATTTCGATGAATAGAAAGTGAACAAAATTTGCTATGGACTGCGCTGTACAAATATAACTCATAATGGATGTATATTACCTTTAGAACCTATTTTATTTAACCATGCCAAATATCATGTCAGAAAATGTTTTTCTTTGACTTTCTTTGTTTGCATGATCATATATTCATAACTGAACTTGACATTTAATAATTCTTTATTCAGGATGAAATACATATACTTAGAAGAACAGGGAATATGAATCACACAGTTCTGAAGGCAGACATGATTGATCAAGCTCTGGATGATGTCATATTTGGTGTGGCAGCCATCAATGATAAGAATTTCAGTAGTGGAATTAAATGGCAGGAGGAATGCAGATATGTGAAGGATGCAGGTAAGAAATGTGAAAGATGTGGTTAGAGGACTAGAAATGTGAAGGAGGCAGGTATAATACTAGAACTGTTTAGAATGTTTTAAATATGGGTACTTGGGTGAGCATTGTGGCCCATAGACTAACTGTTAATTCTTGATTCCAGAGGGCAATTTTCCCCAATTTAAAAATGCCTAAGTTAAGATCAGCAGAGCTCCATTCTAATCAGTGACTTTTGGATGTGCTTTTAATCCCTTCAATACTTCATTTATTGTACATTTTTGTTGTAATTTTAGTGCCCTCACCTGTGGATGGTGTGTCCCTCCCCCTCGACCGTCCTAAAAACAGCCTGGTGGTGACCTGGAATCCCCTCAGATGTGAGTCAGGGGTCTCAAATAACGCCTACATCAAGACGTACCGGATCATCTACTGCCAGTTGAATATACAAGAATCCTGTAAAGGTTTGAGCATAACTCATGGTGTTTTAACTTAAATGTATCATTACATGTAAACAACTAAATTGCTCTTCAAATTTTATGTTCCATACCAAATGCAGTAGTATTAATAATGATTAATCGTTTTCATGATTTAAAACTAAATATTCAGTTGTAAAACTTGAGATGAAGTAAATCTCTTTCCTCTTTAAGGAACACGCTGCTGGAGCTTTTTGATTTTAACCAATATATGTTGATTTTTAGGCAAGGAATATTCTGTGAGTGTCCCTGCAGATAGTACCACACAGTACACACTAAGAGACCTGGAGGCAGACACAGAATATGGTGTGTGGGTACAAGCCATGTCACTCACAAAGGAGGGGCGTAGAAGTAAAATGGTGACTGGACGACCTACCAATAATGGTAAGAAGTATTCCATGGTAACATCAGGTTTTCTCCAGCTTTAAATGGACTTTCATCATAAATAATATAGAGGGATTTTAAACAACAAACAAAAAATCTAGAAGATTTATTTTTCTTTGTGCTGCTCACGATTTAATTGCTATATGTGTTGAGAAAAGTAATGGAGGTTAAATATGTATGAATAAGAGCTTTCATGAACTGTATTTTCATGTGACATAAAAATTTATAAGGGATATAATACAAAATTAAAATTAGAGAGCAATTTTACCAGATTTATTGATTAAAAAACCATAACTAATGGTCATTTTTAGAAAGGAATTGAGGTTGGTCCCTACTCATTGTGCATGCAACTGTTTTATTTTGTTCAAAGAACTTTGGCATATATCTAATTTCTATATTATATTATAAAACTAATTCATTGATATATTGTCTTTGTAGATTTACCAGGGGGATCAATAGCAGCCATTGCTATCGGAGGAATATTTGTTCTTATACTTGTCATTGCAGGATTCGTGTTTGTTTGCAGGTTTGTGTTTTTGCGCTCAAAGGTTTAAATCCAAAATATCATAAGGCCTAAAATAAAAATAAGTTTGTTTGCAGTTTCTACCGACCCACTGAAAATGTACCCGACCCAAACTTTTTTTATCCATTTTGTAATTTAATTTTTTTTTCAATTTTTCAGAATATTGAAACTGTATCTTTTTATGCGCCCGTCTTAAGACGGGACGTATTATGTTATAGGCTTCGTGTCCGTCCGTCTGTTAGCTTTTCTCGTTTCCGGCTCATAACTTTAATACTATAAGGCCTAGAGTTATCAAACTTTGTCAGCTGATACATCTTGGGTAGAAGGTGTGTCGCGCACAAAAAGTAGGTCGCTCTGACCTTTAATTAAGATGTTATAGCCAAATATGGAAAAATCCTGTCCGGCTCATAACAAGAAAACTATGAGACCTAGAGCTTTCAAACTTGGCAAAAGTATACAGCTAAGGTAGAAGGTGTGTCACGGCCTATTTCAAGGTCACTGTGACCTTTGATTTAAGTGATCTTTTTTAAAAAACTAAGTCTTTAAAATTTTAAATTTCATAATCCTAAAAAATGTAAAAATATAGTTGTATCCTTATTAAAAAATGTTAAATTAAGTAAAAACTTATTTTTTCATTATATACTTTACAGCAATCTGTAACAAATGTTTATGCTTTGAGAGGAATTCAGTTTGTCCCATGGGCATAATTATCAAGCACTGGTCAAGAAGAATTTTGATAGCAGAAACTTGCATGTCAAATTAGAGAGAAATTAATGAGTTTATTGTCAGGAGCTAAGAGCATCTCTAGATCTGATGCAGCTGTTATCTTAATTTATCTCTTGGGAGTTGGGCAAAAAGAAATGGCCTCATAGTTGCTTGTGTTAATTAAGAGTTTTTGATGGCTAGTCCAGATAAAGATCTTCCAATTGGTGTAATGTAATTAAAACAAATTTATGTATTAGTGTATGATTAAAACTAAATTAGTATTGTATAATTAATATAATTAAAACTAATTATACATGTGTTCATTGAAAAAAAATATATATTTCAATTTTTAGCCCTCCGTCTGTCTGTCGTCTGTCTGTAAACAATTTTCAAAACGCTAGCTTACAATTTTGCTGATTTCAATATTACTTGGCACACAAGTAGACTTGCATAGAATAGTGCATCATGTTGCCATGTTACTAAAAAAACAATTTTTCAAAACGCTACTCCTCCTACAATTTTAGTCTGATTTCAATATTACTTGGCACACAAGTAGACTACACTAAGATACATAGAATAGTACATCGGTTTTTGATTTCGATGAACGGTGTTACCATGGTTACTAAAAATAGAATTTTCTGTGAAATTCCTTAAAAACGCTACTCCTTCTACAGTTTTAGTTTGATTTCAAAATAAGTTGGCACACAAGTAGACTACACAAAGAAACATAAAATAGTGCAATGGTTTTTGATAAGTACAAACCAGTAGAGCTACAGTCTCGACAGAGACTTCTGGTTATATTTGCAACAAATTGCGGTCATGTCTCACTTAGAATTTTATAGTCTGAAGAAATTATAATTTATGTTTGATTTTTTTTTATTAAACTGTAGAATTTCTATTATTTCATAAAATATGCAATAAACAATTTAAGTTTAAGTAAGCTGCAGATGGATATTTGTTTTGCTCTAACACAACCAGTTTAGAGTTATATTATGTATTTGTTATAATCAATCCCTACACTGCAAGTCTCTTAGAGATGTATGATAAGAAATGGAAATTAGATCATTGAAATCTGTGTCAATCTGTTAATCAAGTCTACCTGATTTTCTTGCATCCTAACCAATTTATGATTATTGAACAATATTTGACGGGCGTATCATGCTGTGGCGGGGCACTTTATTCAAATTTTGACTTTTGTTTTATCAATCAGTGGTTTGTAAAAAGAGTTGAGCTTATTCATGTGTAGTAGGTCTATAAAAACCTCTTTTATTTGTTATCTAACAAAAATCCAATTTTTTTTCCAAAAAAAAAAAAAAAAAAAAAAGAATGCCTACCTACCGACCCAGTCTTAAAATCATAGGTCGGCAACTGCAAACAAAGAATTTTTTAAGCTTGGCCTAATAAATAGAATACATTTTTATTTCATGGATTACCTGAAAATGCATGAGAATTTTTTTTTATTCAATGAGTACCTTATTCTATTAAGGGCTTTATACATGTACATGTATGTCATTGACTGTAATTATTTGGAAATATCATGTGTTTGGGTTTATCCTTTAAAAATATTTCAAAGTTTACGACAATTTGCAGTTGAAACATAATCAAATATGAGTTTGTTGAAGGTGAACTTCAGCTTATATATAAATACTCATTTTACTTGAAGGTATTTTTTAACAGGTTTTTTTTTTATCCTTTACAGACTCTTTAGACGTAAATTAGGTCTGGATGAAAAATTTGAAATAGAAAATATACAAGTTAGGCCCTATGAAAATCTGGTATGTATGAGATTTGTCAAATATTTAACAATCACAGACAATTTGATGATCAATTTGGTATATAGACTTTGGACTTACCATATATACTCGCCTATTAGTCGGATTTTTGGGAGATTAACTTTGGTCCAAAACTCCATGTCCGACTTATAGGCAAGATATAAATATATTGGTATTTTAGAAGCCTAAGAAGGTCAATATTTTTAACATAAGCTTAAGAAATACAACCGACATTTGACATTTGAATAATAACATATTATATACAACACAAATCACAGCTCTTGAAAAAATTTTGTCTAATAAAAACCTAATACATGTAGCTAACTAGCAAAAACCTAAGAACTAACCAGCAAAAAAGTTCCAAAAAAACTTTATTTAGATTTACTGGTATAAGATCAGGAAGTCCATATAGAAAAAAATATTATTGTAGGGAGGGTACTTGCTACAAGTAAATTTCTCTCACTTGTTAATTATCTTTTTTGTTTTTTAGCCTACTGGAAGCAATTTGTATAATAACCTCACCGTACCAGCTGACAGATCCAGCTCACCCCTTATCACACCTGTAAGTATAAAGTAACAACTTCTCACTTTTATCTTTATTACACATAACCACATACATGTAAATATTTCTTCACACCATCTGATACACTGTAGCTGAATAAAACTGCCACTTGTACATAGTATTTGAGGTATCATTATCTTATGTTTTCTTATTTATCCTCCCTTTCATCAAATTGTCTTTTCTTTACTCCTCAGAATGGAATGTCATCAAATGGAGATATTAGACATAATGGAGTAAATCACAGTTATGAAGATATCTTACCAGATGGATCCTTGGTGGACCTTGATGAAAAAGATAGGAGTGATGAACCAAAGGACTCCAAACCCGACCTTAAATCCAACATGGTGACGTTACCAATCACGGATGTTCCACGGCAGATCAGTAAGGACAGCGGTCACGGGAGCCTGTCCCCCACGTCAACTCACGGACCAACCACCTCTGAAGAGTCTGACAAAAAAGAGCGTATTCTGAGAGATATTATATTGGACCTTCCTCCTGATTACGCCAAGGCAACTTCAGTGACCACCCAGTGTGTTCATGGTAATAGAACTTTGATTATAATTATATCAATTTTATTAAACATATTAAAAATTTCTATAATGATTGAGAACTTTGAAAGATATCATCATGAGAATGGATCATTATGAGAATTCATGATTGTAGATTAAATATTGTACATGCATTAAGTTATCTAAAAGTGTATTTGATTTTATAATTCTTAAGAACACATTCATGTACTAGGTAATATTGAAATACATGTACTTTAAAAAAATATCAGTAAAAGTAATGAATATACAGCTTTTTTCTGGAAACATCCCTGTACTGTAATACAAATACTGTAGACGTACTTTTTTCCATGGGGTCATAATTCTGCTGAATCTCAATTTCCGTTTAATCCGCGGGCAGAAAAGTACGCAGATTTTCTATACTGTCACTATATGCCTTACATTTATATTAAGTATGCTTGGACAAATTTCCGCGGAAAATTTGTGGCGGCGTACATAGCGTAAATTAATACAACGCGGAAAAAAGTACTTCTACAGTAATGTTGTTTAGCTGTTCCTCGATATATACAGGCCAAGATTTTATTCTTAACAAGAAGGCAATGCAAGTCTTCATTGGCTTTCATAAATAGACTCTATGTAGTCAGGCCAAAAGCGTTAACCTTTTGGAACATTTTACTATTTAATTGATGATCAATGATTTTTAACATTTCTGTTTTTCTTGTTATGAAAAATTAAATAACTTGAAGTTTACATTCTTTTGAAGGGTTTGAGAAAGGTTCCTTTGATACTGAGGACAGTTTCCCCCCTGATTCCAGAGGGACGTACAAGGACAGTTTATGTTCCTCTTCACAGTCCAGTGGCATTCCACTAGATGATGGATATAAGAGTCAGGCAGATGTCTTACAAGGTAAATACAGTCAAACTTTGTTATCTCAAACTTAATGGGACCATGAAAAAACTTTGATATATCCAAGGATTTGAGATATCAAGGATGAAATACTTACATGTTTCGGACAAGTGGTAGAGACTTTAAAATCAGTTTACATATCCATGGTATTTGAGATATTGGTTTTTGAGATACCAAAGTTCAACTTTGGTTATAATAAGCAATCTTGAATACAAATGGGCCAATTTCAAAACTTAATTTATAAATAAAAATTTTCAAAAATTGTGTAACCTTGTAGCTCGAGGCAGATAAGTCCATGGTATGACTAGAAAAAGAGTGCATGGATGTGAAGGGTATCTAAATGTCAACCCTTTGTGTGTTTTAATAAAACAAAATCTGGATCTACAGTGAAGTGGTATAAATCCTTTGTATAACAGCACACGTTTCATGTTATGTCTTACAGCTGACACAAAGAAAACAAATATTTATTGCTTTAATTTCTATACTGTAAACCAACTATTAAAATGATATACTTTATTGTAAATTGCTAAATGGAAATTTATTTTTGACATAAATAAATATATTATAAATTATTCTCAATTGAAGTTTTCTATTTCATTCAATTTTATGGTCTTCAACTATTTCATAAACACAAAAAGTTGCTTCCCAATGTCACAAATATTTTTGCACTTAAAAAAGTTGGTTTACAGTAAATGCCCAGTTTAATACGTACCCCAAGACTGCTGAAAATGATTTAATTGCACTGCACTTTCAAACAATTTTAAATGAATTTATATTTATGGAAATTATTAATTGCCAATTATTATATACGAAAATTCTTTTTTTACTTAATTAATACTTCTAAATCGCAAAATATATACCGTAAATCTGGAAGTTTTTGCTGAAGATAAATTTTTAGCAAAGAACTTTATTCGGTAATAACCAATATTTGCCCCCCAAATCAAACTTTGATGGAGATATATTTAATTAAGTTCTTAAACAGGGGAGTATATGCTGACTTCAAAGCACTGAATATTTTCATAAGTAATGACACCATATGTACGTAATGACGTCACAAACATGACGTAAATTTCAGTTTTTTATGAATTTTACAGAAAAATGTACATATTTCGTCGATATTTTGAGTAAAAGTCACCGAGCGCATGTGTGTTCAGGATCAATATTTTGATATAATGTGTAGAATGATAATATCAATGAAATATGTCAATATTCTTCCTGAACAAACTTGCGCTCTATAAATTTTAAAGCTAATATTGTTGAAATTTTGTTCAATTTGTCCTCTTTCTTAAAAAGGATATAAAATCGGACTAGTTTGTGACGTCATAAAAACAAAAATTGTGAATACACTGCTTTGACACTATAATATTTTCTCTTAATTTATATTTCTCATACAATTTATTGAATTCGGCACATTTCAGGAAGTTTTCAAAATTTTACTTTTGTGGGGGCAAATATATGCAATATACCGCATATAGTTCTTTGTTGCGAGTTCATTGCATTCGCAAAAATATTTTTCTTAAAAATAATTCAACAATAAGAAAATGTAAACAAAGTAGTGGTCATTCGCAAAATTTTGAAACGTAAAAATTAATCAACAGCATTTTGACCCAGATTCGCAAAATAAAATTGACGTAAAAATTTCCAGATTTACGGTATTTAATTATTTCAGTTTAAAAAGAATCTAGCCTTTTATGTGATAACATGGAATGTTGAGCACCATGTTTTGCACTGCAGAAGAGAAAATGGGAATATATTAAAATTTCATCATGCAGATTTAGATTTCATTTTGTTTTGTGGTCATTTTCAAAGCTGGAAAGTGTTGTCTTGCTTTCTTACTTCCCTTAAAATCCGTTTCTTCTCTTGTGAGAAAAAAATATGATTTTCTACCATAGAAAAGAAAATTATGATTTTCTACCATAGAAAAGAAAATTGTAGATATGATTAATGTAACTGAAAAAAGAATTTTGTAGATTTTTTAAATTTATTTTAGACAATAATGACAGACAAGAAACAGAAGAACCTTCCAAGAAGTGTCGAGAATACAATGAAATGGGGAGAAGTGGAGAGGAAGAACTTGAAAACAAAGAAGATGAA